>NW_027305554.1:0-48844 GCF_039555335.1 Amphiura filiformis | reverse complement strand
TCGTTCGCATTATGTTAATTGTTGAATACTAAAATTAAAGACATATTAATGCTATTATAGTTAGAGCATTACCGTTAAGCTAACGTTAAAGCTAGTGTTACCGTTAAGTCTATTACGCTTGTCGACAAAGGTGAATTCGACTACTGTCTTTGATATATTTGCTTTTGGTATATTGTAGTAAAGGTCTCACCTCTGTCAATGTTACTTGGAGCATCATTGACGTCAGAATCCTTTTGATTGACTTGGACAGATGAAACCACGGATTTTGAGAAAAAAGGTTTTTTTCTTTTTTTTTCGCCGCACTTTGTTGTCTAAATATGGTATATAGATAAGGATTAAGGGAGGAATTTAAAGGCAAGACAAAAACCGCTATCCAAGCATAGCTAGTTGCTGGGATCTCAGCAGATCCCGTGAGGGAAATAAAACCCAGGATTATGATTGGCATCCAACAGAACATATCTGAAAAAACAAGCAAGGACATTCTAATCGCCAACTGGTACTCTTGAGAACGGCGAGTCTTGGTATCAATCCCTGCTTGCGTGGTCACCAATTTCATTGTCGCGAATATGAAGGTATAGCTTAGTAAAATTAAGACAAAAGCTACAAAATTAACGCCAAGAAAAATTGCCACCGAATACTCCCATCCGGGATGCCGTGATGATGTAAGAGGGAGTGCCAGGCACACGCTGGAAGTACCATAAAAGGAATCTTTAACGCCCGTGATCATCAGAGGAATCACACTTATGGAGAAAGCCGAGATCCAAATTAATAATGCAATATGATTGACTGATTTGAGGTTTAACCTAAACCTACTGAAAGGAAACACAACTCCAATGAATCTGTCAACACTTATGGCCATCATAAAGAACACAGATGCTTCACTTGATAAAACGGACAGAATACCTGCTATCTTACAAACAAGACTTTTTTGCCATTCATCAGCATAATACGCGTACCTATCCCTATAAAATTCATCTGCCGATGCAATTATCACCATATAAATTCCCATAATACCGTCTGCTACGGCCAGATTTCCTACCATGAAATTCTGAATACGAGCTATCTTCGTTAAGTTGTATTGACCAATGCTTGGACGCACTCGTTCAAAAAAGACAAATGCGTTACCAAGCAAGGCACTAATTCCTAAGATCCACATAAAAACACGTAACATCGAATTTCGCATTAAGTCTGCACACGATGAAAACTGGTCAGGTTCTGGAAGACACTCGGTGATGGATTCTAAGCCATTTGTTAGGCAGCAATATAAGTATTTGTCAGTATGGCTGGAAAGTGAAAATAAAACACAACTATACTTTAGTATAAACAATTTTAAGATTTTTTCAGACAAACGTCTTAATGGGCTACATTGAAAAGCAAACATTGTAAATATGCCCATGTTATAAAACGACGGCGATGCTGATAATAACGTATTCTTGTCACGATGATTACGATAATGTTGACGATGACGATGACGATGACGATGACAATGATGATGATGATTACAATGATGACGAGGATATCAAGGACAGTTTCGTCAACCTGAATAGCAACATTAGATCGCTCTTGTTATAACAATGATGGTGCCGACGTCAACGATGGGGTGACGATAATGCTGACAATGACGTTAGTGGATGATTACGACCATGATCAAGATAACGACGACGACGACGACAAAATAATGATGACTACTTCGACTTGTCCTTGGTTTAAGTATTTTTTTAATATTTTTGTTTTCTTGTTAAAGATGTGAATATTTGTATATGTCGTATTGTGCGATAAGTGTAGGCTATATAATACACTAAGCCAGAAAAGAAACTTATCATTTTTCGTAATGTCATATTGGACAGGTAGCAACTCCAAAAATTAAACTGAGTGCTAAACATTGTGGTTAAAAGCTGGACATTATGTTTAGATACATTGTAAAGATGTATACAAAAATACTTGTGTTCAAAATCTCATGTCCTATGTATGGTCACCAGCATAGGCCAAAGGTCAGTATGATGTAAAATGTTAAAATTATGGTATTATTTGAAATTCTTATTGTCAGGTAGGCATTTTAGGTGCATAATTAACTACTTATAACATACACAGATTGATATTTGATCCATTTGTTTCATCAGTAAACGGGGTGATCAATATGTGAGTAAGGTTTTCACGTTTGTTTTGTCTAAATGAATAATTTGAAACAATCTGACTAAAACAAGTTTGGGAAGAACCGGAGTACTTTCAAAATATAAAAAATAATGTAAAAGGTCATTGACCTTTGATCTACTTGCGTCATAATTCCTGAACTATGCATCCTACAGAAATATGACAATTAACTTTTTGTTCATTATGATGAGAGGAAAAGTTTGAGCTATCACACAGCATCATTGAAGCAACTTTAACATTTTACATCATTATGACCTTTGACCTAAGATGGTGATCATGCAAAGGAATGAGATTTTTGCATTCCTATATACCTATACAATGTATCTAAACCTATTTCCAGCTTTTAACCACAATGTTTAGCATATTTCTATACTATAGGAGCAAGCTATCTGTCTATATCTTAAAATCCTGTGCATCAAAATTTTACACAGGATTACTTCAATACTCTCCTCTAAACACATGTCAGTATAATAATTGGCACACAGCACAAGAAATATGTGAGAATGCGTACAAGTTCCTTACACAGATGACAATTTCCAAAGAGTTTTTGTTTATGCATAATAATGGTTATATTTCTCACTGACCCATAAAACATGTTTGGAATATTTAAAACCTAAAAATAAAAAACTGAAACATTTCTTTTCGATTAATTTGTTTTAAGCAAAAGAAGTGATTCATAAAACACTAATACCACAGGCTATATTATTTCAATGCCAAAAATACTTGATATACTCACAAAATGGATAGGGCGACCAGAGGTGAGAATGTGTCCTCAGTTGTGACGCGTAATTTGGTATTCTGCAAATTTCTGCCAAATGAAACAAGTGAAACAATATAAGAAAAGAGAAGACACTTCATCAAAAAAAAATACACATCAATGACAATTTTTAAGTAATTACACCTACAGTAAAAGAGTAAGAATATTTGTTATGCTAAAATGATTACATAGTTTTCTACACTCACAAATAATTCAAACTGTTGAGGTTCAAGAATGCGCCTGGTTCGATATATGTTAATGGATTGCCAAACAGATCACTGAAAAAGAGAACACATGGGCATATAAAGGTTACATTTACTTTTATTTTGTTGCTTACTTAAAAAGTTGTGATTTTCATTTGTGTTGATGTCGATTTAAAGCGAAGGTATTGTAATATCGCTATTGAATTTCTAAGAATAATCAAATAATTAAAATGCATGTAATCGTACTTACAGATATCGCAAGCGAAACAAGTGTATAAATGTTCCATTGAGAATTGAAGAAACCAGGTTATGGGCCAACGATCTGTAGATGCAAAATGTCTTTCTGTCAATTTATTAGAGAAATTTGCAATTTCGGCACTAACCCTAGTACTGCGAACGGATTTTGTGCCACTCTAAGGGTTTTGATCCTGCATAAACACCAAGACAACTTGAGCTAATCGTAGATCCATTCTTTGCACTCATTTTAAAGAAAACGTTTTTACTCCAGCACCATGGGATAGACCATCAAAAATGGCCTTAGAAGGCGTTGGTGGTTTTCAACAATACAGACGTGATTTATATTTTGCTCTTGTAACATTATAGAAAGAGCTATCGATAATTTACGAGGTAATTAGGTTGAAATAGTCATACATATATTTTTTATATTTAGGAGATAATCCGGTGAAAATCACATATTTATAGAATTTTCAACCAAAAATTATTTTGCCTATATACTTTTATACATAGCCATAATGACTTCATAGGGACATTATGTTGGGAATGTTTTATTTAGCTTGATATCACTTGATAGACGAGTCTCATAGCAATACATTGATACCAAATATAACAGGAAATTATATATTACTATATTCTTCATAGTCCGTGTTACAAAATACGTTCACGAAACAAATATCTACCAAACAAAACATTAGTCAAATATTTATGTTTCTGGGTAATGTTTTAAAATGTCTCGGTTTTTACAATATTGTACAAAAGTCATTATTCTTACAATATACGGAGGTTAATGGCACCATCGAAAGTGTCTTCATCAATTTGAGTGATATAGTTTTCAGATATATTGCTGCAAAGGAAACCAAATATACGTGTAGTGACAGTACATTATTCATTGTTGTACGATATAAACAAATCTTTGGCCATATTTAACAAAATTTGATTTGTTTACATTCTTGGCTATCATCAAGTCCAGTGTTGCAATATTAACGTTAAAATATGTTTGATCTACTAAAACAGGTAAAATGACAACCACCCCCCTTACGGCAGCACACCACTAAATCCTTCCGCATTTGGTGTAACCCTTGATAGTCCCGGTAAACATAGGTCGGTAGTGCAAACAAGTGGGTGTCCCTTGGGAGCAAGATGAGTAGCCATGATTGTTTATTATAATTAAATTAAAAGATATGCAATTGGTAAATGTTCAGAATATCACAAAATGATGCATCTTGATCTGGTCAAAAAGTTTGGCTCCCAAAACTAATCCGCGTACGGACATGGTAAGGAGGCATTCGTGCAAGCTGAAAATAAGGGTGGCGCTGTTCAGGTGCCCGTAGCTTAAAAGTTAGTCTCAACTTGTGTCAAAAAACCCATTTTAAATTAAATTTTAATCTTTATTTAAGACATTGGTGCTACCAAAATATGAAAAATGGTTTTACATGGGGTAGAAAAACAAACTTACTTTCATGTATATTTACACGTATTTCAATGGGAGTTTATTTAGTGGTGTGCGCCCTTACGACAAACACATATATTCGGACACACACCAACTCGTACGTGTGGCATACGTATTTGAATTGCGTAAATGTTATTGAAATATACAGTGGTTAATTACAGAGTAATCAGGAACTTCATTGACGACAAATCCAAGAAAAGACCCGAGTTAATTGTTAGATCTTCGTCTCCACTTAAAGTTTCTATGGATGCTACACCGACCAATTCTCTGCAGTAGGTTAAAACAAAATCATACACACTTTTCATAGGCAGCTGTGGTCTTTACACTTACGCAACGTTCTAAACTAAAATATAATACAACCGTTAACATAATCAACTCATGCAAGTGTTTCATGTTTTGTGTCAGATTTTGGTTGAATTAAAATGGACATGGGAGAAGCTCTCCTCATTTACAAATTTGAGTTGCCAAAATTCCCGGAAACCCGATTATTACAGATTCTGTATAATAGTACCAATATTCACCACTAACTCTGACATGACATTTAATAGATACTATACAGAAGTGGAAATCCTGGGGAGCGAAAGTTATCTCGGGAATTTGAGGTGCCAAGATTTACGTGTGACAAATCAGGCGAAGTGTTCTATGATCCTTTGCACAGTGTGTCCATCACCGACTCAAGTTATAACGTACCTAAATATCCCCTTTATACATACATTTGCCTCATTGAATCTGGGATCAGTTTAGCCGCATCTTGATTCCATGTTGTACCGATACAGGCTACGGACAATCCACTACAGCTACATCCGTAAGGACAAGACACATCTGAGAAAATAATGCAATTTTAGATCGTTGGAAAAAAGTTTTTGTCACTTCACCAGTCTTATCCAAAAATGATATTGATATCATTTATAACATGAATAGCATAAGTCGTTCTAAACTTAATTGGACACCAAAATGTATTCCAAATTTGTATGTGGGGGTGTGTGAGTGGAGGGTGCTGCATAACACAAATACTTGTGTTTTTTCATACTAGATCCTTCATCCATAGCTAATTAACCATAACATTAAAGCTTCGTTAAGGAAATTCTTTCGTATTGTGAGGATTTTTCTTTAAAATAATATTCCTTGTGTTGTTGGTGTTTTCTCTTTCATTTTTGTTTTGTCATTTTCAAAGCTACATGTTTGAGTACCAGCTTTTACATTTTTGTTAAGTCAGTTGCCTTATATCTACTTATAGCTACCACAGAATAGTTCATCATCACCATCCGGGCATTGCTTGACGTCATCGCATAGTTGTGATAGTTCCAAGCATTTTCTATACCCTTGGCATCTGTAGTATCCAGGACATAGTAAATCATCTGCGTAATGATTAAACGAAATTATATGTACATTGAACAAACAAAATTCTCTGCGTAGTGCAAACAAACAACGAAATCATAATGCATAATGAATGGACAAAATTAACTTTCCTCATGAATAAACAAAATTATCATTTGTGTGATAAAAAAAACCGCATTGACCTACGTAATGATTACACGAAATCATCTGCATAATTAATAAATTATATTTGTTTTGTTCCTCGTAGTCGAGAGAGTCATACTGTTACATTACACGTTAAATTTCTTATGCTATTGCGCACTGGTTAATATTGGTTGAGTAAATTGATATTATAGTCACGGTGTATTAAAGTTTCATAAAAGTGTTAGTAATACTCAAAAAGCCAATTGGCTTTTTTTCAGTGTCAGTTATAACACGTACAGCGTCGGTACAATTGGTGTGCGTGGGCGCTAACATTTGTGTTTGTACGTACATTTTATATGTTTTAATATGACAAAGTGAAAAAACAAATCGCCCTGACGTCACTGATTCGGGGAAGATGAAATCATTTTATTGCATTTACCACAACCAGCTTCGTCCTCTCCATTTGGACAGTCAATTAGGTCATCACAACGATTTTCGATTGGTATACAATAGGAGCCAGGGCATCTTAGTGTTCCATTTGGACAGGAAATATCTGCAAGTCAGGAAAATTTAAAATAATTTATAGTTTATTTTGGACAATATTGTTATTGTATAAGAAAAAATTGGAAATGGTAATCATGCTTGTCTGCGATGTCTGCGTACATACCGCAAGCTTGCAAATGTGTGGCATCTCGACATCCTTGAGGGAATCCATACTTGTCTTTACCATAAAGGCACTGTTGTGTTTCTTCCAGACATGCGCCATTCTTGCACTTCATGAATCCAGCTCCACAAGTAAAGTTAAATTGGTAAATATCTAGATAACAACATCATTAAAATGTTAACAACATAATTTGCTCGGGACCTTATGGGATCATGAGCAAACAACTCATTTTCGATTTAAAGTTCATCAGGATTTGATTTCTTCAGATCTTATCAGCTATACATCGATTTTTGATCATTATCGATCAGCATCATCATTATCATTTTTATCATCTGCCAGTATGACGGAAATTTGATTAGGTAAAATTAGTGAACATGATATAATTCATAGACGTACATGCATTATTATTTGATCTAGTCATTTGTAATCAGACAATATCGTGACAGTCACGCTTACTAACATCCTTTATTTGCTCTCAATTGACCTACTAACGTACAAAGGATTCACGATATCCCGCTAAGGGACATTTAATTTGGTACCATAACATTATCGACGCCCCGATAGGTACCGATGGCTCTTTTTATCGAACCCTGAGCATTTTCACAGTGATTTTGTTTTTTATTTAAATGAAAATCGATAATACTGTGCGAATGTTAATTGTCATGCTTGATACAAATTATTACATCACCAGGGTATGACAAAAAGAGTCATCGGTGCTTAAACCGGACACCGATAGTGCTGTAGGACCAAATAAGATGTGGTGCCTTAGGACCTCACCACCACGCATACTTTATTTTGCAACCTTCATTCTAGCTATAATTATTTCCGTTGTAGTGTATTTGGTGTTCCATAGCTAATTCTGTGTACTTCCACTTCAAACTCACCACATTCTGTCGTTTCATCTTCCCAGTTTTTCCCAGCACAGTCACGTTGACCGTCGCACTGAGCATGTGCTGGCAGCCATCTGCCATCGTAACATTGAAATCCCACAGAGGAATCAGCTAAAAATAAATAGAATACAGTTGAAATAAAATAGACTCGAAGACGTTTCTTTATACAGAAGCACTTATGAGCCCCCCTGAACAGGCTGTGAAGCCCTTTATAAAGTCTTTTCGTCCCCTTATTCAAATGTAATTATAAAGAATGCTGGCCTATCAATATGAAACAATATATATTAAATGCGAGAATCACTAAAGATACATTCTCGGGAAAATATATAATAAATAAAAAAGTGAAACCCATGCGAACTGGCATAAAATCGTAAGTATGCGCTGGTTCGAATCTGAACGGTTCTGATATTTCTTTCCTTTATTATAGTGCCAGTTATTCCAATGAATATTTTTACATTACATTACATTACATTACATTACTATTACATTTACGAATGGAGAAATGTTTCATCAACTTCACTATTTCAACTTACTACACATCTGTTCATCAGATCCCGATAAGCAATCGACGATTAAATCACATCTAGATGAAGCACTAATACATTGACCATTAGAACATTGGAATTCATCCATAGTGCATGATGGGTAATCTAAAGAAAGGAATGTGAATTGCGAACTACGTGATTATATAAAGATTACGCATGTGTACACCCGATGGATTGGGTGTTTTCCATGAAAATGAAGGATGTGGAAAAATATGATGGCGAACATGCAAATTATAGAGTTAAAGTGGCAATTTCAAATGACCAAAGACCAAATATTTTAGCAAAACTGTTTCATTATTTTTATTTTTTTTGTGTTGCTTTAAATGAGCATTTCGTGATACAACATCACCCCCTGCCCCAATTTATTCCAAACTTGTCGAGATATATATGTCATCTGAAATCATTGCCGAAGTATAGTATACAAGCCTAATCTTTATACCGATAGATATCGTTATTCATGGAATAAATTCTGACTTGGATTTAAATTTTAATTTCATAACAGACTGTAAATAGCTTCATTTTGTATTTTATTTTATTTTATTTTATTTTATTAAATAAATCAAACACGTATAAGTAACAGATATCATAACAAGTCTATACATAAAAGTTTCAAACGAACTTTGAGGATTACTTTTGATTGGCCCACAAATTTCAAAAAATGGTCTAAATTTGATATCATGACAAGTTTATTAGAAGTAAAGACAATACCGTATTGTTTCTTTAATCAAAAACGCACTTAAGAGGGAGTCGACAGATTTCAAGAATATAGCCTCATTTACGCTTTATATACGCTACACAAAAATTATAATTCAGTTTTTAGTTTTTTTAATGCAGATGTTAATACCAAATCATTGGTAAACATCAAAATGAACAAAAAATCTTTAAAATATCACACAATCCTCCTTTAATTTAAGCTTAAATATTAAATTGCAGGAAAAAATTCACAAAGAAAAACTTTACTCCATAGTAGTGTGATATTGTTTGGGTGCGAGAGATGAACAAGTATTATATCTGTGTGTTTGTCGGGATATTTGGTGTGAACGTTCGTCGGTTAGTATTATGGTTTGCGTATTTGTACTCTAAATAAGCCTAAATTTACCACATTCTTCTTCGTCAGATCCATCAGCACAATGTTTCTTGAAATCACACAGGAATGATACAGAGATACATTCTCCACTCCTAGCACACTGATATTCCCATTGTCGACACTGACCTTGTAAAATTGTTGACAGGTATGTCATCGCTTCTTTCGCTAATTATTTGCAGAGAAAAAATAAAACAGAATCAAAGAAAGATTACAAAAAGTTCCCCAGACCATGCCTAACTTAAAATGCTCATTATTTTCCTAGTTCTTCTGCACGGAGCTGGGAAGTCTCTAGCCCAGTCAAATTATAAAAATGACCCACTACTAATTGCAACAGAATCCATTTCACATGCATTCATCTCCCAAAGGTTCACACAGAAACATATCAAAAGTCCCCGAAATCCAAGTAGTGTAACAGTTCGATATTTCACGTACTCGGGGAATATTAATGTATTCCACTCGTCGTAAGGATTCAGAAAAAGTATAGTTTGATCCATCTCCTTGAACAAAAAATGACAAATACTCAGATTTGGATAAAATGGTCTCAGATTGCCCTGACCAACTTTCCAATTTGGAAACACCTGCATTTGGCGGCCATTTTGGATTCATGCAAACTAGGTACTATTCCACTAGGTACTATTTTCGGGGACTTTTGACGTGTTATTTAATATGCTTTTCTGAAATGAATGGTGATTAAATGGATTATGTTGCAATTAGTGAGAGGTTGACCCATTGTTTACGGGCCAAATTTGCGTAATTTCATTAACCGATGCTGCTGATTTTGTGCCTAAATGTCATCAAATCCATCGTCAGTATGGAAGATACTGGATTCTTACTGAGTTGTTATTGCAGGAGGTATTAATTAAAGTTAGAGCTTAATTACTGTGTGTGCTTGAAGATTGAAGAACTTGATATTTAAAAGCGTTGGGCAAAACTTCATAAAAATTACCAAAATCACCCTACGCCACTATGTGTTGCGATCGACGATATAAATTAGAGTCAAGCGGTAGCATGACCAGCAAGTTTTAAAAAAAACGACTGATAAAGAAGAATAAACAGATGCACCGCGGACTATATTTACACGAAACAAAACGCTATTATTCTATGATATTTTTCGCTGGGTACAAAATATATCTAAAACCATGCTAAATCGTATTTACTGTCCAAAGTGTAATATTTTAATAACTCATTAATTCAAAAAGTTACACCAATCTTACAGTCAAACCGATTGTTTGATAATAAACAAACATTCTTGCTTAATTTCACGCGGTATTTTATAGCCAAATTTAGTGGCAAATCATAGCTAATCATACATACTGCAGTTACTGTCCGTTTTCCTATACATAATACACAGTGCTCTTTCCCATTGACGCGTGACCTCTACAAATAGCCTACGTTAAAAGAATGGGGATATGCCTAGTTAACGTCGCTGTGTGAAAATAACCGGCCAATATTAAAAGTACTCTTCTAAAGTTCTAGAAAATATAGTTTTGTAACATGTCCTAAATTTTTAGCTAATTTAGATGTTTGGAAATATTCGTACTTTGGTGTTTTAGTTAATGTTATAGGTAATAGTACATTGCCTAGTTAACGTCGCTGTGTGAAAAATAACCGGCCAGTATTAAAAGTACTCTTCTAAAATTCTAGACAATATAGTTTTGTAACATGTCCTAAATTTTTAGCTAATTTAGATGTTTGGAAATATTCGTACTTTGGTGTTTTAGGAATGATATGTAAACGACAGATAACACCACAAAATATGAAGAAATTATTTCCAAACCGTGTTAAGTCTGCAAACCACCATGTTTCTCATTTTCAAGAACGCTGGTTAACAATAAGCAGAGTTTTGTCTCATTTCGTAAACAAAAGCCCACACAGAATTGTTCTCTAGCGCTCGCTTTATAATCGTTCACCCAACTGAAACTATAATCCCACCCATTGCTCCATTGTACGTGTAGAAGCAGAAACATATGATGTGTGTATTTAACCAGAGAAGATATGATTTAATCAGTTGAGCTGCTTTCAATGAGTGTTATCTTGGTTTAATAGCTTTTAATGGGGTTTAAGTCCTGCAAAGGTCGAATTGAATTCTACTGTAGACATGACTGCATCATGACTGATATCCAGAATCTTTCGTCACTGCTACAGCCATACATGGCTGTCACTGTCGCACTACTTTTTGAGATTCACTCCCAAATATACCCTAGCATTTTCCTGGATACCCTCCATACAAATTCTGGATCCCATTCGCCAAAAAATCAAGTTTTTCACAATTCTTTTATTCTTTCCGGACCACAGCATACATTCATATCAATAAATACTCCACTTTTACACGTCGTTATATCGAGACGTCCACGTGGCGAAGCGGTTAAGGCCATGGACTTCTAATCCATTATGAGTTTTTGCTCAAGTTCGAAACTTCCCACCACTTTTTTTTTCAATGTTTTATTAACCAATTTATTGTCATAAATCAAGAATAACACCATTTTGAACACCCATTGCTATGGTGATATTATTTTTTTCATCAGACAAACAATTTATCAGTGGCTCTGTTCACAGCTCAGACTGAAATTATATTTGGAATAAATATTATAAATTGTCACAAATTAAAATCACAAACCGCGAAAGATAGCCAACAACTGCCGCTAAATATTGATATCCAACTAGATTTCCCCACAGGGCTATAAAGAACCACAACCCGCGAAATTTGGATATCCAACTAGATTGCCCCGCAGAGGGCTTCAAAGAATCACACACCACGAAATATGGATATATCCAACAAGCTTAAATTATAAATTACCTCCCGATAGAGGGCAGGGCTTGATAAGGGAAATTCAAATCACAAACCGCGAAAGATCGCCGACAACCGCCTTTTAATAGGGATATCCAACTAGATTATCCCGCAGGGCTACAAAGAACCACAAACCGCCTATCGATTATAAAGAACCACAAACCGCGTAATATGGATATCCAACAAATTAAGACCACAAACCGCGAAAGATCGCCAACAACTGCCGCTCAATATTGATATCCCACTAGATTGCCCCGCAGGGCTACAAAGAACCACAAACCGCGAAATTTGGATATCCAACAAGCTTAAACTATAAATTAGCTCCCGATAGAGGCATGGCTTGGTGAAAACAACAAACCACGAAAGATCGCCGACAACCGCCGCTTAATAGAAATATCCAACTAGATTGCCCCGCAGGGCTACAAAGAACCACAAACTGCGAAATTTGGATATCCAACCAGATTGCCCGTAGGCCTATCGATTATAAAGAACCACAAACCGCGAAATATGGATATCCAACAAATTAAGACCACAAACCGCGAAAGATCGCCAACAACTGCCGCTCAATATTGATATCCAACTAGAAGAACCACAAACCGCGAAATATGGTTATCCAACAAGCTTAAACTATAAATTAGCTCCCAATAGAGGGCAGGGCTTGATGAGGTAAATTAAAACCACAAACCACAAAAGATCGCCGATAACCGCCGCTTAATAGAGATATCCAACTATATTGCCCCGCAGGGCTACAAAGAACCACAAACCGCAAAATTTGGATATCCAACAAGCTTAAACTATAAATTAGCTCCCGATAGAGGGCAGGGGTTGGTGAAAACAACAAACCACGAAAGATCGCCGACAACCGCCGCTTAATAGGAATATCCAACTAGGTTGCCCCGAAGGGCTATACAAAGAACCACAAACCGCGAAATTCGGACAGCCAAGTAAATTGCCCCGCAGGGCTACAAAGAACCACTAACATTAAAACACGATTATCTTGCCTAGTCGGGGCATTTAGACGCTTCCGTAGTATAGGCTTAAATATATGCGCATTAACCAGTTCCGACTTGAAGTAGGCCTAAATCGGACTTACTCTCTGTGTCTCTCTGGCATTGTCTACATTGGGTGTGTGTTGTTCATATTTATATTTTCTTTACATATTTACGTAAACAATATATAAACGACTGATAAAGTTTTGTTAATTTATTTTTTATTGTTATGAATCAAGAATAGCAATCTCAAACATCTATTTTTCGTTATATTATTCGTTTTATGGAGCACTTCGTAACCTGATGACTTTCCAAGCTTGGAGCTGATTGGCTACATTCATAAAAAGAAAAGAAATCTACCAAAAAACGTTGACAACGTAAATAAATCAGCAAGTTTAAAAAATCCCACCTCGGCTAACTTTTTGAAACTTGGTCCCATTTTGAACACCAACAGCAAATCAGTGTTTTTATTTATTTCAACAGAATACAGCGTTTCCAACAAGATTACAAGCCTACTTGTTATTCGTTTAATTCAATCATTAATCATAATTATTATAAAACAAAAACAAAAAATAGGATATTGGTTTACCATGCAAGAACAAGATAATAACCTTTTAGGTCGTGGCAGAAAGCTTACAAATTAATATCGCATTTGCACATTAAAGATACATAACACTTCTGGAAATGTTTTAAATTTATATAAATATGATAAAGTTGAAATCAGTACCTTTTACAAATGGGACCAAGTTTCAAAAAGTGAGCCGAGGTGGGTTTTTAAACTTGCTGATTTCTTACGTTGTCAACGTTTTTTTGGTAGATAACATTCTTACCTTGACATTCTTCTTCTGAAAGACACGCGGACCGCTTATCACAGGCGAGTGCTGGATGCATACATTCACCGTTTAAACAAGTTATCATGTTTTCGGGGCATGTAACTGTGTATAGAATAATTATGGAGACATTATTCTTTGACTTGATTTATTAGAGATTTGAATATATATATATTTTTTTAATTTAAATTTATATACAAAACAGGCGAGTACATACAATGCTTAGAAATGTTTCGGGCATCGCCTTTCGTTAGGTCAAGAAAAATGCAGAGGTACCGGGAGTATTGCCGCTTACAGGTAGCAGCGGCTTGCTTACGCTATGCCGCTCGTGCTTATATTGTTGTTCTTTTGAAAACCACAAAAGACGTATTATACGTATTGGCATCTTTATCTTGGTCTTAAGGGATCTAGAATGAGCGTTTATGGCGTTTCGACAGTATTTTTGTGGGACATGAGAGCACCTCAGATGTATCGAATTGCATTTTGAATACGAAGAATGTCTTTCTGATATCAAATAATTTTCATTTTATGAAATTCACGATATAATACAAATTTTATGACAAATTATTAAAATTTGATATTTTTCAAATTTTTGATATATAACAGTCCTCGAAATAAATTTTATAAATCTAATGATATATTCTTAAAGTGTATGTAGGTGGGAGGAAAAGCCGACGATCAATTGAAAATTTTGACCTTTTATATTGAAGATATGGATTTTTTCCCCAAAAGACCTATTTTTTTTGGTGTCAAAAATATCATCAGATTTATAAAGTTTACTTTAAGTACTGTTAAATATCAAAAATATCAATTTTTAACGATTTGCCATAAAATGTGTATTACATTGCGAATTTCAAAAAATCAAAATTATTTGACATCAGAAGGACATTCTTCATATTCAGAATGCAATTCGATATGTCTGATGTGCTCTAATGTCCCACAATAAATACTGTCCAAACGTTCATACCCCTTCCCTTAATGTCCTCTTCAACTGCTAATAATTGTTCATCTTATCAATATGCAATACAATACAAAATCAATATAATCATATAAGTTACACACCTTCGCCTGAAAGATCTCCAAATACACTGATATTAGAAATTTCATCTGAAAACAAATACAAAAATGCAAATTGTTAAAGTGTAATGTTTATTAAATCAGTTGATTTGCATCCATATAGAAAAGATTCCATATAGAAAATGTTAGTAACTTTTCACTGATGACATTGTCCCCTTTTAATTTCGATCCAAACAAATGAGGTAAAACAAAGAAAATTGATATTTCAGCGCCTACAATGCATGTATGAGCTCACCGATCGTGTTATTATTGAGCGGAGCTTCACGCAGCTGGGATATAAAAAATAAGACGTAAGACGAATAGCGATATGCATATCATATAGTTCACTGATTCAATGATATACATGCACGAGAACTGTTAGCCATCACTCGATCGGTGAACTCGGAATAAAACCGGGGATCTTCGGATTTAATATAAAAACTTAAATTGACTGTTATTAAAGCACTTCCGTCTTAGTTTTTCACATGGTATTTTAGTACACCATTGGGCATTAAATCATGCAAAAAGTAGCAATACGAGGAAAAACTGAGGGTGTCGCTGTGGAGCAAATCACATATTATGGCTTTAACTTGGAGGTTGATATTTTTCTAGCAATTACCCGTCGCCATATTCTTCTTTATGTATAAGATCAATAGCTGACATAAAACGACTCATTTTAAAGCCCAGCTCATTTAAACACTTATTATATTGCTCTCGGCGCCAAGACTCCGACTTTAGTACCCACATTATTCATACTTGTGTCGGTAACAGTACCTTTCAGCTGCTTCATGCAAATATACTGCGCCGCTTCATTGCTAGACACACACGGTATATCATGCCAATGATTTGTCGAGTGAACATTTCTCATAACAATTTGTACACATAACTCTAGCATGCCGCCATCTGGCTGACGCTCTGTCCATCTTTCATCACTTAAAAAAAAGATAATAGATTAGAGGGTAGCATGCATAGTGAGCTAACATTAAACATTTGTGGAGTGAACATACCTCATAACGATTTGTACACATACCCCCAGCATACCGCCATCTGGATGACCATGATGACACTCGGTCCATTTTTCATCATTTTTAAAGAAAGATAATAGATCAGAGGGTAGTGTGCTAATATTGAACATTAAAACTGTTTTATATGGATACGCTATTTATAATAATGGTCCACATACATACATATACAAAAGAAGTAAAACAAACAGAGGCTTACTCGATGGGTGCATACCAATCGGTGTAACTCATTGGGCGTCCGTCTGTCCATCTGTGGATCCATTCTTCCTGATTTAACTTTAAACCTAGTAAAGCAATAATTCAACCGGATATTTTATCTCTTTTCAGATAGTACATTTTACAGTTTATTTTGAGTCATTCGGTTTCCCTTAAAAGTCAACCGAATGACGTATTAACACCAACGGTACGTAGTAGAATTTCTTCATTAACACGAGGCACATTCAGTATACTCAATAAAAAATATTAAAAACTTACCTATAAATATATTCAGCGGTGGAGCGACATGATCTTCAAGACTTCTAATAAACAATGAGTGAATAAAGTCCATGTCTTGTTCATCTCTGATGCTCACCAGATGTGCGTCTTGTTCTTGACACAGTTCCTCGGCATCAAACCAGCTGATAGAGTTCACTCTGTCTGCTACTATGTAGCAGCTACCCTTAAAGTATGACCAGCCATCCTCACAACGTTCATCTGTGAGGAAGGGTATAGTATAAAGCAAGGGTATCAATAGCTGCCTTGAGTTTATTTAGTGCTTAAGATGTCACATTTGAGCAAGTAGAGTCACATTTGGCGGGCGGAATTTATTTTCATTCGGTTCTGAATAGATGTTCGTCCGCGAAAGCGGTGCTTGTAAGTATGGCTTCAATTTTGACTTCAAAATGACTTCCAAATTGCTTCAAAATTTTGACCTTGCGCATACAAGCAGATCGTATTAAAATAAGATGACATGTGACGTCAAATCGTTGATAAACTTGCTTTTAACTCTGACACAAAATCATTTAAAAACAACATTAAGGGAAGGGGTATGAACGTTTGGACAGTATTTATTGTATTTATTTACATGAAAGCACATCAGACATATCGAATTACATTCTGAATACGAAGAATGGCCTTCCGATATCAAATAATTTTGATTTTTTGAAATTTGCAATGTAATACACATTTTATGGCAAATTGATATTTTTGATATTTAACAGTACTCGAAGTAAACTTTATAAATCTGATGATTTATACTTAAAGTGTATGTAGGTGGGATGAAAAGCCGATGATCAATTGAAATTTTGACCTTTCGTATTGAAGATATGGATTTTTTCCTAAAACACCAAAAACATTAGGTCTTTTGGGGAAATACATACATACATACATACATATACATACATACAACGGCATTTATATAGCACAATTTCAAAGAAATGATCATTGCACTTTACAGAAAAACTTACCCTACTACTAAAGACTACAAGTAAACAAACAATATGCAAAAGAAACAACATAAAATCAGCAATGGTTAAAAAGATGGGTTTTCAGGCTACGTTTGAAAGTAGTAACTGTGGGAGATGACCTAATGGATGAAGGAAGATTGTTCCAGATTCTGGGTCCAAAGACACTGAACGATCCATCGCCTATCAGTCTGTTTGTCTTAGGAATTATAAGGCGCGTAAGATCTTGATTTGAACGAAGACCTTCCCTAGTTGGAACACGGATGGTCAGACAATCAGAGAGGTAGGGTGGTGCCAGATCGTTCAATGTCTTGTAAATGTAGAGTAGCACTTTGAAGCAAATTCTCTTGTCTATTGGAAGCCAGTGTAACGAATTTAAAAGAGGTGAAGATGAGTGACGGCGTGGAACTTGGAAGAGAATGCGGGCAGCACGGTTTTGTAGTCTTTGTAAGCGAGCAACGTCTTTGCTTCTACATCCAGACAGAAGGGCGTTGGCATAATCAATCTTGGATAACACTAGTGCCCGCATGGCATTACTGGATGCATCTTCGGTGACAAACCTACGAATTCTGGACAAGTTCCACAAGAGAAAGTTAACTGTTTTACAAATAGATGTTATATGGTTAGACATGTTCATCGTAGCGTCAAAAACAACTCCCAGATTCCTGATGGTAGCAGATGGAATTACTTCAGCATCACCAATCTTTATATTGATGTTGGAGAGACTGGGCATATTGTGTGGAGGGGCAGCAATGAAAAACTCGGTTTTGGAGTCATTTAACTTGAGCATATTACAAAGCATCCAATATGGAAAAATCCATATCTTCAATATAAAAGGTCAAAATGTTCAATTGATCGTCGGCTTTTCCTCCCAGCTACATACACTTTAAGACTATATCATTAAATTTATACAATTTACTTCGAGGACTGTTATATCACCAAAATGTGAAAAATATCAAATTTTAATCATTTGTCATAAAAATTTGTATTATATCGTGAATTTCATAAAATGAAAATTATTTGATATCAGAAAGACATTCTTCGTATTCAGAATGCAATTCGATACGTCTGATGTGCTCTCTTGTCCCACAAAAAATGCTGTCGAAACGCTCAAAACGCTCATTCCAGTTCCCTTAAGGCTATCGAAAGTGAAGTAAGTATATGCTGCTACCCCTTGGCGTCTCGTCAGGCTAGTCCCAACCTACTATACCGACGAAAACGAAATCCTATCACATGTCTTTACAGTTCTGTAGCTTTTTATAACTGTGTGCAACAGATATATCCTTACCATTATCTTTGCTAATATTGACACGGCTATGTTGAGCGTATTTAGCAAAAAATCCACTACCCGCATCTTCTGCTCCTGACTGCAAAACCACCAATATGTGGTTGTAGTCACTCAATATTGTATCAGGAGGTCTTCGATCATTACAAAAACGATCTATTTTGAATTTTTCATTTTCTGTGTCACCGTTATAAATAATCACTGATGTCGAATCACATTTTCCCAAAGATGGAATATCGAAGTTGATGAATGTCAGGAATATATACGAGCCTTGTTCGGTGATGATGTTCCATGTGCATGAGCTTCGCTTAGGATATGTTCCTGGGTGGCCAAGAGAGGCTATAAGACCTGTTTGATCAGTACATACTCTTGGAAACTCGCAAGACGCCAAATGGTCTATTTCGCATCTCTTAACACCTAGATTTTGTAGATATAAATGAATATTCGATTATGGTACTTGGATATGGTATGATAACATTCGATCAACAACACGATCGATTAAGTAATAGAAACAAATTAGTTCGATCTTTCGATCGACCATCGATGCTTGTTCGATCCGTGTTATTTATGAAATCAATCACTATTGTTAATTATCATAATATAGTAATTATTGCCTTTAGTGTTATTGACCGATATGAATGTAGCATTAATTCTTATTAATTAGTTGATAGTTCATTAATAACAGACATCGAAGCAGCATCGACGGTCGATCCAAAGATCCAACAAATTTGTTTCTGGTGCCTTACTGAGTCTATCACTTTCTAGTTTTGCACACACAACCTTCTATCGACAACACTACATTACTGTTGCAATACTGATAGGATGCTACTACCGGTGTGGTGTTCCTCACTTTTTTTTCTGTCATATAATTTAGAATAGAAATCCCGATGGTAGAAAGAAGTGGCCCTGGACACGCGTCATAAAATAGCATGCATTTTAGAATATCATAGGAGTGCTACGTATATTGCAGCAGACGGACCTTTTTAATACATTGAAAACAGTGAAAACGTTGTGTTGAAAGAGACAATGTTTACATACCCGCTGCACATCCAATAATCTCTACTCGTAAACATGGTTGGACGAAACTTTTCTTTGGATGTATCCTGATAGCGGTTGCTTCAATCTCGTGTGAAAGGTCAATACGTATTAGGCTTTCGCTGTCTTTATTTCCGGTGAATACCTGTAACCAATGTTTAATAAAAAGTAATCTTCATTGTTCAAAGTGTGTTAAGATTTATTTTGTTTATTTATATCATGTTTAATTTGTCTCATTAAATAATGACGTTTTATAATAATAATTTTTCCATTTCCACAGGTTTATCAATCAAATCCGAGTCCATAATAGAGAGCTGTCATCTAGAGGCTAAGTGTACGAATTGCAAAACTCGCCATCAAATTATTATTAGCACATTAGCAAATCTGAAATGGTCAAAACGGTTCAATGGATATGTTCGTTAAATTTTGTTCAAACCACACAAACTTTGGTAATAACAATTCAGAAAAAAAGGTATCTATCTGCGACGTATATTTCTCAAGTTGTAAGCAAAAAGGTCAAAGATCATACCCTTTAATCCTAGATGGTGCAAACTATTCTTTATTTGAATCGATATCAAAAATCATACAATTAGAAACCATTTTTATGATAATGGAGCTCATGGGATTTTCATTACTTCTTGACTGAATGTTGGTTAAATAAGCGAAGTTGTTCCGTCAATTGGAAATGAATAGTTTTAATAATTAGACGGGTGTACTATCACGGCGTATGGTAATTACAAGCTTTCTAATATCATTAACAGTTATTACCTTGCAGTCATCTTTAGATAATCCGTCATACCACCGGTCCATTCCCTGCTCATCAACGTAACTAAGACAAAATTCCTCAACCCACGACATCTGGTTACCGCATCCTTGTGTCACAATACTCCTAATGATATAAAAATCACCTAGATTTGCTTGAAGCCATGGATCAAGATCATTGGTGTCAGGGATCCATCCCGATCCTGGGCTTCCAAGATCCGCAATAAGTCTCAATCGAGCAGACTCTGCTGTGTATAATGTATTAACATAACTTGAAGAATGCATTGTGATGTTTGTGATGCCACCACTAGCCACACCAAGAGAATAATCACAACCTGTGGATTAAACATACATCAATTAATAACTTTACCAGCAGTCAATTCATATTGTTGTTGCGATATGCGAGTTTTGCAGTCTGTAATCATTGTCAATTTTAACAGAAAATGTTTAATTTTTTTGTACCATTGTCAACACATCCGAGAACTTCAATCTGACCTCCAGTCTTTAGTCTTTCACGATCGGATTTTGTAGTAACAACTGGATAAAAACGCAAGTGATTAGCTTTGAATTGTTGACGAAATAATAGCAGACGACAGCAAGGCTGCTCATTCAGGAATACGGTGACATCATCTTGGTGAGTCGTGAGAGAGGTATCGTAGCAAGGAAGATCTCCGCACTAACAAATCAAAAGCAAATTCTAATTATTATATATACAAATAATAAAGATTGATTCTGCCATAAATTTACATGACGGACGCAAACTAATTGACCGATTCACACTGAAACTAACCATACGTACCTGGCCATTATGCTCAAAATATATGTAGGGTTTCCACTGTATCAAATTGTTGCCGTACATAAAATAGAATTCATCAATCCATATCCAACCCACATCAAGACTGACGACCCCTTCTAACACAAACGCAGAGAATATCATTTGCTCATCGAATGATATCTGTAACCAGGGAGCATCGTCTCCAGGGTGCGGCATCCAGAAGCTGTCATTGAGAATCCGAGCAAACTGGGGCAGTCTGTCATAGTCGAGGTAAGAAGAACTTGATATATGGTCATCGGCAATAACCTGGCTTTGCATGCCCAATGGAATGGCACATCCAACTGTATAATACAAATTAAAAATCATTAGAAGCCATCTCCAGCCTTACAGTCCACTCTTCATAATCCTTTTGTATTTAGAGAATTTTTAAAAATTTAGGTTTATAATAAGTATTGTAGTATGGTTTAGGTAAGGCAAGGTTGCAGAAAAATAATCATTGATTTACAAGTATATCTTTTTTCATCATGTTCACGAATTCTTTGTATATAGGTTGATATACAACTGTGCTTTCACTTTGTAGGGCAGCACTACTCTTCACAAATCTTCCGTCCATACATCATCTACAAGTGCAAAGCATAGGACATAACGCAGCGAGACCATTAACGTGCAATTTAATTGTAAGCACGGGCCTGAATGGACAATAATATTATACCTTGTATAGAAGCTTGTACTCGATCCGTGGCACCTGGAATTAGTAGAAAATAAACAGTATTAATTCGTTACCAATACAGATTATTATCATAATATAAAAAACAACTATTTCCTAGTTTGTTAATTATTTTCGTCTTGTTTTTGCATCTAGCTGAAATTTGCGTATAGCATTCTTACGAAGAGATGTAAAAAGCATATTTACCCTTCAGAAGTGTCTCATACCCATCCATTCCTTCAGATCCTGTAACAAAATTAGAGAATAAAGGTATTGTTTATATCCCCTGGAGCGCATCTTATTGTCTCATATAACACGGGCGACATCATTATTTTAAGTAAAACAACGAGGCGAAGCCGAGTTGTTTTACGCCAAAAATAATGATGTCGCCCGTGTTATGAGACGATAGATGCACGACAGCAACTAAAAACAATACCTTTATTCTCATTCTAAACTACTTCAATTCAAATAAAGATATTATACAAGTTTTAATCAAATTAAATCCTACATTTTGCAAGGAATTACCTAGGGCTTAAAATCGATCAGTTCCGTTGTTGCTGTGCGCCTCCGATTGGTCCAAATAGCGAGTGTATCGCGTCGACGCACACGCGCTGTCCCGTGTCATATCGTGTCATATCACACGGGTAAAGCTGGGTAAAAACCAATAAGATTGCAGGAACGTTCTCAAGTGTTTAAGAATATCCATTACATTGCGGTAAGATATTTATGAGAGAATAAAATCATTACATGTTTTTAAACATGAAAATTCGCCGGCAGATCCGCCATGAGCTGTTGTGGCGTGTGGTGGTGAACTCAGCGACATGTAATCGTGATTGCGCGCTGGTTCGAATCCGAACAGATAAGTGTCCCCATAGAGATACAAAAAGAGATACTCACTAGCTCAAAGGAACTTGACATAGTAATAACTTTAATTTGACATCGTAAATTCAGTACGAATGTCGAACCGGTATCTGAGGAGTCGGCAATTCTCATGACTATTTACTCACTTCACCATCACCGTATTTAACATAGAAGCTAGACACACATTTGTCATATTTTCCAGATTTTAGTTACTTTTAAAATGTTTTGTTTTGTTTTTGTCAGAAACAACCGAGCAATATATTAGAACTAGAAATAGCTTTGCGATGCCGATATATCGATTAATTTTTGCCGCAACTCAACGCAACTCGTCGCATTTCCAAGTTAAAACGTATTTAACTTTATTGCTATATCGCAATGCAGTAGTTTGCAGTACGGTGCAGTACGGCAACGCACCGCATCGCAAAGCACCGCATCGCAAATGCGGTAGTAGTATGAACGGACCTTTTACACATTTCGACTGACAACCGTATGCTGGATATGAATTATCTAATCTGTTAATATTTTAGTCAAACGATCCGATCCATCCAGATTTAATACTTTAAACACCGAAGTAGATATAACCTTTTAGATACAACGTTGCTATAGTTACTATTAAAGTAATTCACACATTTATTATGTTTATTGTGACAAACCAACGTTCTACTCTTTACGCCAATATGATTTTTTCAGTTTAGCATTTATAAGATGAGGTTGTGTGTGAGTGACATGTACCAAAAGGCAACATCACTACCGCGAAATATCGAGTTAACATAATACAATAACGATTTATCATAGCGCCTAACCTACAAGATCTAGTCACTTAAGAAGCAAAATAAACTTGCAATCTTTCAGCTGCAACTAAAGCTACAACTTCAATCTACACGTGATAAATATCAACTATATCATAATAATTGAAGAAGTATGATGAGAACAAATAACAGATCTGTCGTCAAAATGCTTTTTAGTTATTTTAGTTGTTTTTGCAAATACTCTGTTGCATTCACATTTACCAACTGTTCGCTCTCAAAATGCATTATTATTCCATATCCATACATACATACTATGAATGATACTAACAGCAGGTCTGGCGGGAAATGTATTCCATGCATTTCTTGCGATCAAGCCTCAAAGGAGTCAAAAAATGAGTAAAGAACTGATTTTGTCACATTTGATATATTATTTCATGAATTAAATCTCATGAATAATTCAACACCCAACAGTCTCTCAACAACATATGATTTTGCATGAATTTCATAATAAAATTGAATTTGAAGATATTAAAAGATAATCGCTCGTATTATAATATCTTCATAGTTATTTTATTTTAGTTATGTAGTTTAGCTTTTGTAGTATAGGCCTAGGTAGACAGATAACCTTATAGCCTCCTTACCTGTTGCGGGCTTTTTACAAATAAAATTGAACATATTATTGCATGGTTCATCATTCCACGTCCCTCCCGCAAAACTCTGTCCACATTCTTCTTTAGGAGGAGAATTATTGGGCTCATTTGTGTACCAGTTCGTAAAATTCAGCTATTACCAAAAGAAATAAATAAAACAGAGTGCAGTGCTTGTGGTTAAGTGCATGCATGTTATTTTTAAAATGTTGACTATTTTATTCCTTTTTGCATTCATCATCTTTTTCTCCATCTCCTCTTCCTTCTTCTTCTCCTCTTTCGCCTTCTCCTTCTAATATCTCATTATTATAATTCTTGTTATGCAGTGGCGTAGATTTCTTTTTGACATTGGGGGGATGGAGTAGGAAAAATTCTTTAAGTATAGTCTATGCAGCACCTTTTGGTGACAGAATAAGTTTATGTTACAAATGCTCGCGAAGCGCGTGAAAATTTTGCTATTTTGAAGCTAAACTGATGAAATATGGTGTAAAAGTGGAATAAATTCGCACTTTTAGGGCTAAAATGGGCAAATATGAGGTTAATTTGGTCAGAAACCCATTATCAGGCGTCAACATTGGGGGGGGGGATGATTGTATGGACCATCCCCCTTGGCAAAATATTGGGGGGGGGGGATAAATCCCCCCCCCCGGGATCTACGCCTATGCTTCCCCTCCTCCTATTCATATTCCCTTCCCCCTCTGCTTTTTCATTTGTCAGCAAATGTTTAGATGGAGCTAGATGCAACTTGTCATTTCTAATCGAAACGCTTAATGGGTGCGTTTTGTTTTTTAAGCTTACAGGTGATCCATCTTGCCATATAAAGTTGTCAGGTTCTAACAAATCGTCTAATCCTATCCATGTATCTCTATCCTCGGCTGATAAAACTAGAAGGAAAGTGACATTGAAATGAACTAATATTAAATATTAAAATGGACATTTATTTTGATTTGTTATTATAAAAATGTAAAACGATATCAAACTTTATCAATAATAGTTGTTTTACCTTTAAACGTTGTTGTGAATGTGAGTTATAAAAATATTTTAATTGACAGACACTTAATATGCACTTCAAGCATACTCTTAAACGTTTATAATGAAAGACAGAGATAAAAAGATTTTATCACGTCTGACGTCATCTGTCAATCAAACTCTAGCACGGTTTGTTTACCAGTGTCGTGATGATGACTTGCTGAACGCGGCGGTATAACCGGGCGTCTAATTGTTAATTTTGCTGCACCATGTCAACAATGCCTAGAAAAGTTGCTTTTTGTCTTGTAAAAGTACGTAATTTTTCGCCATTTTCTGCTATTCCTTTTCTCCGACCTGCACCAGATAAATCGGCCTTCCTTTTACGCGCTATTAACCTGTGTAAACCAATCAAGGATCGTAATTGACAGTGACTTCACGCGCGATAAAATCATTTTATCTCTGTTTTTCATTATAATTTCGATTTGCTAAGCAGCAGTCAACTTAATTGTATTCGGTTTGCCACCTGCTTCCACAGCTTTGAATTTAAGAAAGGCAACTGTGTTGCCAAATGTCGCCACGTCTACATGTATGAGGAGTTTTACGATTAATCATCTAACATGTTTCTATGGTAGTTCTGATAAATTCAATTAACAATTAGATACGATACACAATAATGGAATGAAAAAGGAAGAGTGAATTTCACTCCGTCCGTAAACAAGCAATCCCCCCCCCAAACTTACAGTTAATCAGTCCTTGTTCCTCGGCATCAAGAATACTAGTGATGGTAGCTCCAAATCTATTGCAATAGTCCGTAGCATCTGCATAATTCAATTCAATATCGTTCTCTACGTAATAAAGATTTCCTCTCCAATAATACCAATTCTGAGGACATCCACCTGAAATGTTTGTAATGAAACAAAGAATTGGTTGAATATTACCCATTTGAACCTTGAAGAAGCAGTTGCGAAAAAGGTTAAATACTTATCGTATATTGCACAATTTTCAATGGCAAATGGTTAATTTCGTGCGGGCGGATTTTGCCATATTCGGAACTCTTTCATTATAAATGCCAACAGTATCAGATGAAACTAGGTGATTTAGATGCCAAATTACTAAACATTAAAACCCCAATTGTGTTGCTCAATAACTTGGTAATTTTCAGTTATTTTAAAGCAGCCTTTTAGCCGACATACAAATAAATAGTTCCTCGTCATATTTGCATGCGCCGCCCAGGCCTGTTGGTACTATATGCCATGGACATCATAATATAAATATATACCAAAAGATATTTTGATCAAATCTGGTAATGTTGAGCCTTCTTGCTTGCTTATTTTATGAAGAACTCTTGGTTCTTACAATGCTCGATTACATGTATGCGCGAGGTATACCGCAATTGTAGGATACCACATACCACAGTAAAGTTCATCATTGCCATAAATGCAGTCGTTATTTCCATCACATACTCTATCGAAGCTAATGCAATCGATGTCAGTACAATAGAATTTTGTCGAGTTGTCGCACGAATCTGAAAAAATAGATACACAGTGTCGCATTATATTAAACAATAAAGTGTCGAATATGATTCAGGTAGGTAACACAGTCGCTCTGTTTAATTTCGTAATTTACTGATATATAACAACGCTTTTCGTATACGGTTTCCATAAATGGTCTATAGTCGGAGCCAGATATAAGAAAGTAGTTCGTGTCTGACGTATCTATTCTCAAAAGTTAGGTCTTAGTAATATGAGACTAGGTTATACATTACTTTAAGTTAGCATGGGATTATCTTGGGATTTTGGATAATATTTTTCAATGGGAACATGAAAATAATTGTTTACTGAACACGTTGAGGATTACGTAAAAGGAAGTTAAAAATATATCAATGGCGTCTGGGGTTCACGGTGAAAACATCTTTCTATTTGAGTATGTGAGCTGGGCAGAGCTTCCACCAAAAGACTTAACATGCAATGCTTCATATTTATTCCTGATTAAGCATTCCTATTTCAATGGCTAATATAATATATAAAAACAGGGAAAATCTGTTCCAACTGACCAGCAGGGAACCAAAGGATGGATCCAAAAGGATACAACAGTGTCACACTAGCAATGGATAAAATCAAAAACAGGGAAAATATGACACAACATCCAATGGGGAGTAACACAAGACATATAAACTATATAAACATGGCTTTTAACTCTGTTTATATATTTTGTGTTACTCCCCATTGGATGTTGTGTCATATTTTCCCTATTTTTAATTTTAATATAATGTAACAACAATGAGCAGTCCGTGATGTAACTTTAGTGACAATTTTGGTATACTGGCAAGAAGGCCGGATCTAGGACAACCCCGAGTGACCGCCTTATTAATTCTGTCCATATAGTAATGCTGTAATAACCCATTGAAGTTCACAAAACATTCACAGAAAGTAATATTTGAGTACGGCCGTAAGATGGATCTCAATATCATTATAATATAGATCTTGACAATCAACCACTCAACACTTTTTCGTCATCGTACCCTGCAAGCTGAGTAAACGGGAGCTCACTCCCACTAGTCCTTCTAGAAGTCCTTCTAACTCAAACGGGAGGAACAACTGAACAGGTGGAATCACTGCACCGGTAAATCTCCCTTTCTTGTATTTCATTTTAATGTTATTTCCCTCGTCTTCTCCATATTTTGTTCCCATTTTTATATTTTTTTGATTTCCTGATTAGATTCTTACTGTCCTTCTGTATTTTGTTCCCGTTCTTATTTTGTACCAGTGTCCTTATGTTCGTTCGTTAGTAACACACGCTTGTAAAGAGGACGTTTTACGTGTATGGACTGGGAATTGACGATTCGTTGCTGATGCTAAGAATTTCTGCCAGGCTATTGCATGTGTATTGTGCCTGCTTTATGCAATGGCTGTAAATCGCGCATTTACAAGATCGAGATGGATGCGGTTGCATATTGGCCTGGATGCGGTTGCATATTGGCCTGTATGCGTCCTGTAATTAAAATTTTAAATTGAGTAAAGAAAGCCGGTAGCAATTCATCGCTGGAATAAATTGCATGTAATGTAAAAATACCAATAAAGAAAAAAAACTAAAGATATAGAGAACGAAAGAAAGAAGGTGAGAGAGACAAAAGAGAAAATGAAAAGATATATATAGATATTCATCACATCCTCGTTTCCAAAGAAAATAATTCCCACGTCAGACCATGCAAGCCGCCGCTTTCGAGATTCTATCGAGCTTGTTTGTTTTCCTTCCTAAGATATACGCATGAATCACAAAGCAGGGTGCGTTGGACTGTGTCATTTACGCTATTTCACCCCTTTTCAAAGATACGACAACTCTATATTATCATAACACAAGTTGCCTTCAATCTAAGGTAAGCAATTGATGCCAGATTGATGGAGAACTCACTTAATAAAGTCTTATAATAGAGTCTTGACAAAATAGTTGTACATGGATTTTGAAATGATTTCTGAGGGAGAAAAGGTAATAAAGAAAACAAAGTTGCAGACTGATTTGTAAAAATTATATTAAATTACCCCTTTGCAAAGATATGACTACTCTGAATTATCATAACACATACACAAAAGAGACAATTTAAGTGAGCATCATTCATCTTGATATTCCTTTTTCGGCAGTTAATGATAGAATTGTACAATTAATTGGTTTGTCAATTTGACAGATTATTCTAAAATAATATATATTCATCATGTTCATCTACAATTAATCTAAATCAAAGCTTTCATACCATGCATACTATCTAATATTATCCAAAACACCTACGAAACAAAATGTTTTGACTTGGAGAAGCCGCTCATTCGTTAATGTGTTTTTCTGCCAACATTTGAATTCATCATCTTGTGAATTCACATTACACATGTCACAACTATTTCGTATTATTACTCAACATAGCTGTCATCACTGGTAGTTGCAGATTGTTGTGAAAATTATATTATTTACAGTCCAATGAAACAGTATTCATTTAGTTATTGGCCTTATAATATAATTTCGTATTTTAGATGTTAATGACTGTGCATCAATTGTTTTGAGTATTGTGAAATATCTAAACATTATGCTTTGGAACCGAGGAATATCCCAAGGGGCGCAATGTTTAGATATTTCACAATGCCCGAAAATAACTGATGCAAAGTCATTAACCTCATTCATAACCGTCACTTTTCACTTTTTCAATTACATTAACGTCACATTTTCTTAATTTAAATTTGAAATCAAAATGCAATTTTAATTGTATCTTTCGTGTTCCCTGAAAAAAAAATTGAATAGCCAATTAAGGAAACACCGCTAGCGACCAATCACACTAGCGCGCAATCATGCGATATCTATATAAATACGGCGGGTAGTGTCCGCGTAAAATGTTCGAATGCAATTAACGTCACGCAACGCGGTCATTGTAAGGCATACTTTTAGCTACTTTTTCAATAACCTGCATTTGCGTCCGCGTATTTAAAACTGGTTAGATTAAACGCATCGCGTATATTCATATTACCCTCACGACCCATTATTCAAAATAATGGGTCAATCCCCGTAACAAATTCTACGCATTAAGCTTGGTTACGCATACAATATTTCCGCGATACGCGCCTGACACCTACAATTGCTTGGTTGAAAACAAGCTTCTTTATCAATTTCAGTCTGGTTTTAGGGGATCATACTCAACTGACACCTGTCTCATTCATTTGCAAGATCACATTAGGAAGCAAACAGCCTCCGGTTACTACACTGGGATGATCTTACTGGACATCCAGAAGGCGTTCGACAGTGTAGACCACCAAATTCTGCGTGGTTCCATTCTTATCTTTCTGATAGAAAGCAGATTGTTAACATCAATAGGGTTGAGTCTGATCCCCTTACCATAACATGCAGGGTACCTCAGGGCAGTATCTTAGGGCCTCTTTTATTTATTTGTTATGTGAATGATATGCCAAACTCTGCTGATTGTTTACTATTACATTATGCTGGAAAAATTGCTAAGAATCTTAGCACTCCTCTGCAAAGTTGTAATAAATGGTTAATTGAAAACAAATTGTCACTTCATATGGGCAAAACTGAACTAATTCTCTTTGGATCTAAGCGTAAAGTAAACAAATATCCTGATTTTTCCATCACATGTGACGGTCAAATTATCAACGCAAAACAGTCTGTAGTTTATCTTGGGCTCGAACTAAATCAATATCTTGATGGTGAACAAATTGTTTTTAATATAATTAAGAAAGTAAACTCTCGCCTAAAATTCCTTTATAGGCAAGCAAATTTTTTTTTCATAATATCAAAAAACGATCTGCTCAGCTCTTGTTCTTTGCCTTTTTGACTAATCAGTCTCTTCATGGTATGCAGGTATTTCCAAATATCACGCGCAAAGACGTCAATGTGCTCAAAACAAAATAATTCGTTTCATCCTGAATAAGGATTTTCGGTATCACATCAGTCACTCTGACTTTCAAAATCTTGGCATTTTAAATATAAATAACAGAGCTGAGCAGCTCCGTTTAAATCATGTTTTTTAAAATATTTTTTACAATACTTATCCTGACTACATGAATGAGAATTTTACTAGACTATCAAGTGTGCATCATTATAGCACAAGGGGAAGGGACTTTAGTTTTCAGGTTTCCCGGATCAAGTCTTTTAGTTCTGGTTCTTTTTATTTTAATGCTATCAAAAACTGGAATAGCTTGCCGGAAGATATTAAATCTGTTTCACTGAAATACAAGTTTAAAAAAGATGTCAAAACTCACCTTTTAAATCAAATGAATGTCTAGTTTTTGGCGTTTTTTGCTCCAATGCTTTGTTTTGTTGGGTTTGTTGGTGTTTTTTTACCAGTCTTTACTTAAAATATCTTTTTTCTGTAATATAAGGACCCCTTTGGAAATAAGTTTTTAAGCTTAAAGGGCTATCCTTGGCATGGTGTTATGGATTCTGTATGTTAAAAGATTTTATTGTTTCTAATAAGTATTTTACCTGTAAGTGCAATATAATGTTTGTAATGTGTATCCCTTTTAACATGCTGAATAAAATCAAATCAAATCAAATCATACGTGCTCCACCTTGAAGTATTTGGGCAAAGTAAAGTGATTTTTGTCTTTAAGTCGCACTATTTTGTGGTAATATAATACAGGGTGTCCCTGAAAGAACTGTTTCGTCAGGAACTGAATTTTGTTGGTATTTTAACGCATAAACCAAGCATAACTAAATAGTCGATGTGGTTAAGGAATATATCAGCTATCGCATACTTTTTGAATTTTGACAATTGACCACTCCGTTTTTGAAATAAAAGAATTTTACGAAGCTACCTCACTTTCAATCCGCTCCACGGAGTCAAATATCTCTCAATGACAATAGATGCCTCATGTGCTGATGATGCGCAGTGATTAGCACTCCGAATACAGGTCATCGATTGACATTTTGAATCCGTGGAAAGGTTAGAAAATGAGAGAGTTTCATAAAATTCTTGTATTTCAAGAACGGTGTGGTCAATTGTCAAATTCAAAAGTATATGATAACTTATTTCATCCTCAATCACGCCATTTATTAAGTTGAGGCGTTAAAATACCCAATATACAGTTCTTTCCGAGACAGCCTGTAGAAATAAAGGGCGTAGCATTGACACCCGAAAAAACGCAAAATCGCCTCATTCCATTGAAAATTTCATGGCACAACTGAAGGAAATCCCGTTTTAATTTTAATTATGTATAACGTCCAGTATATTGACTCAAAATTTGACACAGGCTGCCCCTGATAAAAAGGTCTCAGTTATGCACACCAGTGTATGAGATCAATTTAGTGGAGCTTACACGCCATGTTAATATAATATACAAATACGAGCTAATAAGGGAATATACGTACGCATCGTACACTGGAACATAGAACATTACAAACTAGTGCACAAGATCAAACAAACGATGCTTAAGGGAACGAAAAACCACGCATCGCACACTAGCACAAATTACCATGAAATCTGAACACCAGACCTTACTGTTTTAGGACGATTTAGATATTCTTTTAAATCCATAATGTGTGATTTCTCCACGCGACGCCCTCAATTTTTCTCAAAATTTTACTTTTTGCATAATTGTAATGCCTAGTGGTGTACTAAAATGCCACGTGAAAGACTAAGCCTGAAGTACTTTAGTTACAGTAAAATTATTATATTAAATCCGGCGATCTCCGGTTTTATTCCGAGTTCACCGATCGAGTGATGGCTAAATAAGTGACGTATAAACTGTATGCATATCGCTATTCGTCTTACGTCTTGACGTATAAACTGTGTATATATCGCTATTCGTCTTACGTCTTGTTTGTACATCCCAGCTGCATGAAGCTTTGTCAATAATAATGATAATAATACGATCGGCGAGCTAATACACGCATTGTTGATGATGGAATGAAATATCATTTGTTTGGCTCGAAATTAAAATGGGACAATGTGATTTGCAGCTATCAGTTAAAATTAATCTATTTAATCTATTCATTTCAAAATTTCATATCACTAAACTTTTAATTCTTCGTTACTCAAGTAACCGTCTGTGAGTTACGAATATCTTTTTATCAGTTAAAATTAACATTCAAAGGAATCTATTCTTTATGCAAATTACACATTATTGCTTTAATCTATTCATTTCAAAATGTCATATCACTAAACTTTTAATTCTTCGTTACTCAAGTAACCGTCTGTGAGTTACGAATATCTATTTTTATCAGTTAAAATTAACATTCAAAGGAATCTATTCTTTATGCAAATTACACATTATTGCTTTAATCTATTCATTTCAAAATTTCATATCACTAAACTTTTAATTCTTCGTTACTCAAGTAACCGTCTGTGAGTTACGAATATCTTTTTTGTAGATATAGCTTTACGAAGGGTCAGCGGCGTAGGCAGAGGGGTCGGGATGTTAGTCAACACTCCCCCCCCCACCACCAGCAAAAAATCCTGGCCCTACGAAGGACCCCTGTAGTAAACCCCTATTACTCAGTGACGTAGATTTCTTTTTTTGACATTGGGGGATGGGGTTTACTCTAAAATTTTTGCCATTTTGAAGCTAAATTGATTAAATATAGTGAAAAGTGGAATAAAATAAAAATTTGCACTTTTTGGGCTAAAATGGTCAAATATAAGGTTAATTTGGTCAGAAACCCACTCGTATAGGTCTCAACATTGGGGGGATTGTATGGAGCATCCCCCTGACAAAATATTGGGGGTATTTACGCCTATGCTATTACTTAAAAAGGGTACCATTCGTAATGAGTAAGTTTACTGAAATGTAAGTTACGATTGATTTTGAGACTTACGAAGCTTTGTAAAGTTGAGTGAAATGGACCTCTGCGGGCATGTTAATCCACCAAGCCCGATAGACAGAAATAATGAATTAAATGACAATAATGACTTGACAGACATGGCAAATCAGTTTAGTTAATGAATGACAAACATTGCAGGGAACTGATGCATTGATAGGCAAATTACGTTGAACTGACTAGATTAGTATCAGGGCAAGCATGATAGCAATTAGTACTCTTATCTACCTAGGCACGGCAACGTTATGTAAAAGTAACGGAGGAAAATTTGATTTAGGGGTTGTCATTTTCATTATACAGATTCAACGAAACAATACTATACAATTTTATTCATAACCTCATGAATATACGCGATGTGTATCATCCAATCACAGGAAATAACTTTTAAACACGCCGACGCAAATGTAGGCTATTGAAAAGGTATAATGACCGCGTCTCGTGACGTAACTAAAAATACGCTTTACATTGACCCAGTCGCAATTTTTTCAGGAAATACGAAAGATTGCATTTTGATTTCAAAGAAGAAAATGTGCCGTTATTGTAATTGAAAAAGTTAAAAGTGACGGTTATGAATGAGATTAATGACTTTGCATCAGTTATTTTCGGGCATTGTGAAATATCTTAACATTGTGCTTTGGACCTCAGAATATCCCTCGATCGGGGCTGCGCCCTTCCTGGATATTCCTCGGTTCCAAAGTACAATGTTTTCACAATTTCACAATACCCTCAAAACAACTGATGCGCAGTCATTAATATTAATAACAATATGACATTATATTATATGGCCAGTGACTAAATGAGTCGTTTCATTGGCCTGTAAATATTATAATTTTTACAACAATAGCTAAAATTGTATTTTGTATTTTCAAATTTAAAAGAAGAAAAATTGACGTATATTGAATGAAAATAGTGACAAGACGGTTATGAATGAGGTAACCCCGTTATTTTCGGGTATTGTGAAATATCTAAACACTGTGCTTTGGACCTCGGAATATCCCTCGGGGCTGCGCCTTTAGAAATATCTAAAGTATTATACGAAATAATATGAAAGCTCAGATGACATTAGATGAAGAAATGATTAGTATATAGTATGTTGATATGTAAGACTTTATACTAACTATGCTTTACCTCCGTCCATATAATAATTCTGAAGAGTAATTTACCAAAGTAGTTTAGGGAACAGGTTGGGAAACACGATTAGTATGTTATAAAGTATTGAACATTAACAAACGTAATTAGTACCTGCCCGAAGGGCGGAGGATTAGAAAATGGTTTATTTTGGTGATATTATATCTAGCAAATGAGGGGTTTAATAGTTTGTTGTAGAAAGTTAAACTTGTGGGGAAAGTTCTACATATTTTCTGATATATATAATAATTTTATTTGAGCATAATAGACGTATCAGTATTTAATTGATGTCTAACCCAAAATATATATACAGCAGAATGTCACTTACTTATTTTAAAATTTCAAATTCTTATAATACATTATTTTAACGCTTTGACTTCAATCCGATTTAACAAATAGTCTTGATACTATCCATGACACTGTGTACGAATTTTAAGAATACGGAATAAACCAAAAGTTTGTTTCCAAAAGGCGCTAAATCCAAAGGCTGCTTTATGTAAAATTCAATTGCAGATATTCCTAAGAGTAGCAGTAACCTTGCCAATCTAATAACATTGGACCACTAGAATAGTAATAACAATTCTTTAGATATCTTTATTAAAAAAGAATTGCAAGTCTCTTTAACCTCCCACGTGCAAAGACGAAAACAATTAATATAAAAGAAAATATTTTTTTTGTTCCAAAAGGAGCTAAATTCGTTTTAAAACTTTGCATTTGAGAATTTTTAGGGGATAAAATGATTTTTAAAATAGTTAGAAAATAAGCTATAGAGTTACAAACATATCCATTCAATTAAATGTCATTTAAACTTTAAAAATGTTAAAATATACCAGAAAGGAAAACGAGCAAGGTACACCAACTTGATGTGGGGAAACAAGTAAAATACAGACTAGACAATATGCAGGGGGGGGGGCAAAACCAGCAAATGTAGGCATAGGAAGTAAGCAAAGTTCGATAGCCAAAATTACCAGTTCCAAGGCTCACAAAAGTGCTAAACCTGCAAAAACAACAAGGATCAATGGTAATACAAAACTGCACTAGAACATGTGATGAAAATCACTGTGCATATAAACAGACACGCTAAACCAAACATCCAGAGTAGGCACAAAATAAGCAAAATACGATGGCTAAAAATTGCCAATTCCAGAGCCCACAAAAGTGTCAGGAAAACAGTACACTGGAAGTGATGAAAATCACTGTGTACATAGCAGTCGAACACTAAACGGACAAAAAACAACCGACGTTTCGAGCAGATAACCTGCATATTGTCTAGTCTGTATTTTACTTGTTTCCCCACATCAAGTTGGTGTACCTTGCTCGTTTTCCTTTCTGTTGTTTATATTCAAGGTATCCTCTTGTATCATTTATTGATCCTTGATGTGTTTTGTGTCCTCGTCCGTTGGATTCACCCAAAGAGCTTTTAATAGAAATAGAGTCGCAATAGATTATATAATCTTTTGTTCGTTTGATGCCGATTAGAAGTTGCGACAGGCTATTCATAAAAGTGGTACCATTGTTTCGAATAAAGGGGTTCCGCCATTAAATTGGTCACTGATCCGGCATCATATTAACGCTTTACACAACAGGCGAGTATCAATAAGTGACCACACTACAGTCATGTGTAAGGGCAGTCATGTGTAAAGTGGTACCATTGTACTCATGTATTCCAAATGTGTGCTTGTGTGGGTCTGAAGACTATAAGTAGGGATGCCCACTCTCAATACAGTTTCCACTAGAACGATTTTTCATTTACTGTGTGCGTGCACTCACACACGTATTGTCTATGGAGAAACAGATCGATACAAGAAATCCCAGGCATGTTAAATGGCGTACATACTTGTTTTGATCCAAATGTAGGCCTATATCAGGGTGTTTCAAGAAATTCCTGATTCCACCAGAAAACATTCACCAAACTTTTTCCTGTTTGGTCAGTAAATAGAGAGGACCTTCCTGCATGAAGAGATCAACTTTTTTTAAAGAAAAATTTAATGAGATGAGAACTACAACAGGTTGAAGTGACACCATTCCGTGCATCAGGTGTTCAAACGCAATTATCTCCGAATTTGGAGTGAATCAGACAAGCAAACTTACATACTCATAAAATTTAACTATTTATGAAGACAAAATGTGTAGGATGTTAAGAAATTTAAGAATGTTTAAGCCTACTGCGGCCCATCTCAAATCATGCACTTCCCCGTGCACTTCTCACTACCATGTCCATTTCATAGGGAGTATAAAAACCGGGGACCATCATGGCTTCCATGCACACAGTGTATTGCTCAATGTAGTAAAGATAACCTTTGAGTTGGAGCAAATTTCTCAAAATTGGTAGTGATTAATGTTACCAAACTTATGCCATGATGAAATATAATAATTTTTGAAGATAAAATGTGCTGACTTTAAAAGATTGAACAATGTTTAAGACTACCGCTTTTCATTTGAAATAATGCACTTATTGTTCATCTCCTCTATGGAGATATTTTCCATGGCGGCCATCTATGATCATGCTTGAGGTTTCAACAAACAAACCATGGGTTTTGAGGTCTTATAGTTTTTGTTGTATGTCAACAAAATCGATTAAATTTTCAGGATGATCTTATTTTCATGTTGTTATAAGCAAATATAATGTTCCAGATAAGATAGTTAATAAATACATTAAGAAAAAGTACCTTAAAGTTGCACTTTCTGTTAGTATTCCTTTTGGACTTTAACTTTTTAACATGTTCTAGCAGCCCTATATAAAACCGTGACACTCGAAAGGCCATATCTCTGGAATGAAACGTCCGATTAAGATTATTTAAACGCCAAAATGTTTCTTTCATCAATTCCCATCCAATAAGTTAGGTCTGAATCAATTTAAAAGTACTTCAATTTTTAGTGGACATGCCTACTATAAGGAGGCTTTAGCTGTCGATGCTATCATCTTTACCACCCACCTGACGATAGGCGTTTCATTTAAATAAATTGAATGCTCTTGGTGATCGATTACACATTAGAATGTATGAAGGCTGCCATATCCAGTCCATATATCTATATTACACTATAATGGTAATCGCTATACGTATATATGTAAGTTTAAGTATAGGCCTATAAAGGTTGTTTTTAAGAAATTTCCATTTAATTTTATTTTAAGAAGGAGATTGGTATAGAAATAGTGGCGTACACAAAGAGTGGAGGGGGTTGGGGAGGGGCAGATTCACCTCTGTGAGAAGTCTTGGGAGGGGAGGAGGGAGGAAGAGGGGATGAGGGGATATGGAGAATGAGAGAGGGCTGGAGGATGGGAGAAATACAAAGATATAATAAAGACAAGTAGATAAATAGAAATAAAAGGAAAATGAAGGGAATGAGAGAGGGAGGGTGAGAGGGGACAATGAGAGCGAGGGAGTGATAAAGTGTAGGCCTAGGAAAGAATAAGTACAGAGAAGGGAAAAGAAAGGAATGATGAATACATTTAATAATAATTATTAGGCCTATATAATAACTAAACACATAACAGCACTGGGCAGCCATTCGACGATGTCAATGCCTTTATTCGTTACGTAATTAAAACGCCCAGTCAGATGTATTTCACACCTACCAAACACAACTCACCCAATTTCGCAAACTGGACGTTGAATGTACACTCTCATGAATATTGATTGGCAACATTTTCCAATATGTCAGCGCTCTAATCGGAAACAATAGAACAATAGACCCTGCAGAGCGTTGGATTCACCATTACCCACTTTTTTTTAAATATACCATTAAAATGTGACACAAGGCAGCTATTGGATTTAGCGCCTTTTGGAAACAAACTCTTCAAATACTGTTTTACCTTTTAGATTTTGATTGGTTATAACACGGTTAATATAACGCTTCGTACTATCTACGACATTCCAAGCACACCAATCCTCAAATTATTGAAAAAGGGCACGTAAACGATTTTCTGCTGCTGCTCGTCATAAACGAAGTAATTATTGTGCCCATTCAACTAACGTAACATTTAATCAATTAAGGAAACATAGACGCTTAATGGCTCACTTGTCAATTTGGACGAGAAAATATTGCGTGCTATTGCTGGACATTAATTAACTATAAAGGCCGTTACTTAAACACTAGGTATACAGTCTGTAATTATAATAAATGTGAATAGTTCAAATGCAAAAACCGATTGTTATATCCATTTCTGTCGACTTGAGATCAAGGTATATGTGACCGTAGAGCACGAATGAGCCGTAAATGTCCTAAATTGTATTCTGAGTTACAGCATTTCTCTTGCATAGATTTTCGGGTGACCTCGCTTGGATTTAGCAAACAATGAACCGTCAGGGTTATAGCGCGTTATTTAATCTGATTCAACTCGTCGATGCACGTATATTTATTGGACGTGTAATGCTTTTTGACGTCACGAAAGGAGTTGTGCATGGGCTGTTGTACGTGACATACGGAGTCTGCAGCGCGTTTTATTGTTGTTGTTGTTTTAAATGTATTTTTTTTGTCTTTAGGCGTGTGCCGCTGATTCAAAAGCGTCCGTTCAAATAAATAAATAAAATAAATAAAATAAAAATATAAATAAAAGTGCATGAAGGTCGTATTCATCGGTACCTCAAGATGGCTCGACATATATCTCATTTTGATAGTCAAACACCTTTTAAACCAATTAATAATCTTATGTTTGAATTTGTTTTATTAGGGTTTATAAATCTATTTCTTTTGTTTTGCATTTTAGTATGAGACAAATAAAACAAAGTCAAACATAAGAATAAGTTTTTCTTGATGCTTATTTTCAATTCTCATAGTTTTCCTCATTATACAATAAAAAACAAAATAGATTTACAAACCATAATAAGGCAAAGTCAAACATAAGAGTAACTTAAAGAATAAAAATCTATTTCTTTTGTTTTTCCTTGTATGAGGAAAATTATAAGAATGAAAAACACACATCTACGTTTGACTTTTTATTAGAATTTGTAAATCTATTTCTTTTGTTTTACATTGTATTATGAGGAAAATTATGAGAATTTAGATTTACAAACCCTAATAAAATAAAGTCAAACATGAGAATAACTTTTTTCTAGATGCCTGTTTTCAATTCTCATAATTTTCCGTATAATACAATGTAAAACAAATAGATTAATATATTTACAAACCCTAGTGAAATAAAGTCATACATAAGAATAACTTTAAAAGAATAAAAATCTATTTTCCCTGTATTATGAGGAAAATTATGAGAATTGAAAGCGAACATCTAGAAAAGGTTATGCTTATGTTTTATTAGGGTTTGTAAATATCTTTCTTTTGTTTTTCATTGTATTAGGAAAATTAGGAGAACTGAAAATACGCATCTAGAAAAAAGTTATTCTTATGTTTGACTTTGTTTTACGAGGGTTTCAAAATCCATTTCTATTGTTTTACATTGTATTATGAGAGAAATTAAGAGTATCCGAAATAAATAGGATTTTTATACAAGGGAAAATATGGGGAGTTGAAGATTTGAAAGATTTATTTTTCAAATTTGTTTCATGCTTTCGAAATGTAGATTTTCAAATGTTAGATCTTTATATTATTATGTTTTGTGTATTGTGTTTTATTTTATACTCTGAAAAGGGTCTTTAAAAAACCCAACCATAACGTGGTTTTTCCTGCATTATTCGTAAAAAATAGCATGTCTTTGTTTACTTGGGTGTAATTCAAAACCGAATTACATTTGCACGATATGGTTTCATTTTTGCCTTATTTTGTCTCGTTCAGGAACCGATTCTGTAAAACATACGACAATGGCGGATGGGATCAAGCAGGGAAAGTCCCTTCGTGTAGCAAGCTATTATTTTCTGAATCAATAATAACACAACTGGTTTTGAGTTATTAGCTGATTTACCATTCTAGTCTGAAAATTGGCATTTCGCGACAATGTCCTTATTTTACTTGATTGTTGAAAACTGTAATTACATTTTCTTTCATCATATATTACTGAGAAATATATTGTTGACATGCTGGTAGATGAGGAACGCCATCTAAACATTGGTAGTGATCACAATATGCTTATCACAAACATCAAATTCAATGCTAATGAGAACATTTGGTCTAATGAACACCATGAATCGATTGATTGTAATTCATCCTATTGTTGGAATATTTGTAAAGATTTTGATTGGCGTTTATATCAGAATGCCATCAATGAGGCTTTTGTCAATTGGAATCCTGCTGATTTCCATGATGTGAATAGTCTTTGGGACAATTGGAAAGATAAGCTTATTACCATTTCCTCTGATATTATTGGTTTTAAAGATAATGAAAAGAAATTGAAGCATTGGTGGTGTAAATCTATTGACGAAGCAATAAAAGAAAGGAAAGAAGCCTGCAAAGAACATCGTAAATGGTCTAACCAATTGTGGGAAGATTACAAACTCTCATTCACCAGAAAATCACTCAAATGAGATTTGATAGAAGTGTGAAGATCGCGAATGCAGGGGGACCTTCTTCAAGAGATTTTTGGAAAGAATTGAGAGGTACCCTAAAAAAGAATCTTTATTATCTCTTAAACTTCCTGATTCGGATAAAGTGGTTTCTGACAAGAATGTAATGAAACATTCTATTATGCATTATTGGCATACACTTGGTAAAATGGATAAGGCACTGAGCAGTAATAATGAACATGATAATGAAGTTGATAAGTTGGTGAATAACATTAGGCGCAACAATTTTATTACAAACCTGAATGTACAAGATTCAGACAAATAACAAATCACCAGGTTTGGATCTTATTACAAACGAGCTTCTCAAAAATGGCGGTGATGGTCTGGTTAATTCACTTACAAAACTTTTTAATAGGCTTATGGTTTTAGAAGGTACGCCTAATGAATGGAACAAGGGAATAATTGTTCCCATTTTAAAAAAAGGTAACAAAAACGATCTGAATAATTATAGGGGTATAACACTCACATCCTGTGTATCTAAAATTTTTAATCGTATAATTGCTAAAAACATTTCTTTGTTTGTTGAAGATAATGATATCCTTTCGGAAATCCAGGGCGGTTTTCGGAAAGATCATAGATGCGAAGATCACGTTTTATCACTTAAAGGTATAGCCGCTACTAGGCTTGCTGAGAATAAGAACACATATATGGCATTCCTGGATTTCCGAAAGGCATTTGACACCGTTTGGAGAAATGGTCTTTTATCAGTCGCTTGGAATTTAGGCATAAGAGGGAAGACTTGGAATATCTTAAACAGTCTTTAATGTCTTATAATGTTAAATTTGGTGATATCACAACTGATTATTTCGATGTGGAAGAAGGTGTCAAACAAGGCTGTGTCCTTTCCCCTATCCTCTTTTGTTTATATATAAATGAATTTTCTAAGATGCTTGAAGAACAGAATGTTGGTATTCACATTATGGGAGTAAACATAAAATGTCTTTTTTGGTCAGATGATGTCGTATTGATTGCTAATAGTGAACATGACTTGCAACGTATGCTTAATATTGCCGCGAACTTTTCTCGTAAATGGCATCTTGACTTTAACCACAGTAAGTCTAATGTGCTTATTGTTGGTAAACGCACTAATAAGCATAGACTTTGGCAACTTGGTGAGAATTATATTTCTGAAGTCGAAACATACAAGTACTTAGGCGTTCACTTTACAAGAAATCTTTCCGACCATCATCACACGTCTGAAATAATTAAGAAGGGGAATAGATTGATTGGCTATATAAAATCCATAATTGATAATCAAGATGATTTCAATAGAGTGTATTATGGCAATATCCTTTGGAAGTCTCTGGCTCTTCCCACGATCAATTATGCATGTGCAGTCTCATCTTTGAGTGATAATGACTATAAAAGGCTTAATGGCCTACAACTTCAAATGGCAAGGGCCATTCTAAAGGCACCTAGAAATACACCTGCGGCAGCCCTTTTAGGTGATCTGGGCTGGAACGACATCAGGTACACTCATGACATGGTAAAAGTCAAGTACTTCTCAAGGATACTAAGTATGGACCTAAAAAGATGGCCTAAATTGATATTTAATGCAATTTATATTATGAATTCAAAGAACAATATGAGATGGAAATGGATTCAGTCAATCGAAAATATTTTGTATGATAATGATATGGATTTTATGTTCAAAACATACCTTGATAACAATAATGAAATGTTTGGCATTCTTAAACAAAATCACACTCGTCGTGCCAATATATTGTGGTACGAAAATGCTTGTAAAAAATCTTCCTTAAACGATTATGTTCGTTTTAAAAATGCGCCTTCTCTAGAAGATTATCTTCTAGAGAAAATGATTTTTATGGAGCAAGTTTGAAATTCAAAGCGCGCTCCAATACATTGGCTCTTGATAGAAAAGTAAGTACTTGGGATCAAACTATTTCTGGCATTTGTAGCCTTTGTAATGATGGTCAAGAAGATGTTAAACATTTTATGTTGCAATGTAAGGCATATGAAGATATCAGAACTCATGAAATGAATAGCCTTAAATACTCACTGTGTAATGTAGGTTATACCTCAGTCTGGAACATTTTCACCAGTAGTGAATTGGATGCTCAAATGCGTTTCATCTTAGGAAGTAATGTTATGTATTTTATGCCACTTTTCCCCCCAGAATCATATCAAGCCATAGATTGTATTTTTGATAGGTATTGTAAAACATTTCTCAAGAAGGCATGGGCTCATAGAAATAACCATAAAAATCAATAGTCCACTGTCACCGTAGTTTATTATGTTCATAAATGTATTTGTATTGAAGTCCCTGTTTGAGCTTACTTTGCTATAGACATATAACGAGTTATAGCTCAGAAAAGTGTTGTATATAGATAATCGGGTTAATTATGTATATATTTAATGTTATTTAATGTCTACATGTATAGGGCCTACTTCGGGCCAGGGAAATGTTTGGACCCGTTTTCAATTTTGGACTTGTATCAATGTATTTATGTTTTGTTTTGTTTGTTTTTGAATCACCTTTTGTAACTTTGTAGACTAAATGTAGAACGCACCGTCTTAAACGTGTGCCGCTGATGTAAAAGCGTATGTTCTAATAAATATCTATCTATCTATAGCTTTACTCATAACTAATATAATATTGTTAAAAAAATATTTGCAAAATGATATGCCTTATGATCAGTCCAGTGTGTAAGGTTCGGTTCCTTTCTTATGCTGATGATTTGAAATAGTGGTCGTAAAGTCGTAGACAGTTTGTAATACAAGATACTTAATAAAAATGATCAGTAAAAAAAAAATAATAATAATAATCTTATTGTTGAAGAGGATAATAAGCTTCTACCTTAGATGTCTATAGAATTCTTAATAGCTCTGGTCTTTGTTCGCTTTGGCTAAATCCTGTTCAAGTGATGGCAAGTATCCTGCAAACACAAAACGTTTTAAAAACGTTTTAAATAAGTTATATTTTGGCTTTTGGTTTAGGTAAAAACGTTTTAATAACATTAAAATGTCGGGTTATATAAAGGTCATGACAACGTTTTAAAACGTTTTTTTGTGAAAACACACTACAACAATATTTTTAAATGTTTTCAAAAAATGTTATTGTAAACTATTTTTGGAAACATTTTTGCCAAATATTGTGTCAATACTTAAATAACATTATGTTAAAATATTTGAACCCAGCAAACACAGAAATGTTCTTAAAATGTTTTTTTCAAAACCTTTTAATAACATTTAAATGTCGGGTTATATAAAGATCATGAAAACGTTTTTAAACGTTATTGAAAATATTTTGGGCAAACATTTTTCGGAAAATATTTTTTCAACCCAAAATAACATTCTGTTTAAAATGTTTTGTATCAAGTTTTCAAGAATGTTTTTGGAATGTTATTAAAATGTTTTTATACCCTTTATATAACCCGACATTTAAACGTTTTCTGTAAAACATTTTTATTTGCTGAGCAGTAGATTATCAAAAAATGTTTTTTAAGGTTATGAAAACGTTTTACACTCTTAATATACCCTTTATATAACCCGACATTTAAACGTTTTCTGACAACCTTTTATAACCTTTTGCGTATGATGCCGAAAACGTTTTGTGTTTGCTGGGATGCCAGATGTTAGGGTTAACGCAAAAGGTGTGAAAATATCGTTTATCGGCTTTTGCATCTGATCTCATCATTTTTAGATACTTTTTCCTTCTACATGTACGTGTTATAGTTATATCTTTTCAGGTATCTGGTATCTATACATATATTTTAATCAGTGTGTCACACTGATCAAAGCGTAAATTCGTCGATGGACCATATTTTATTCCGTGTAACCCAAAAGGAGATACCTAAACAGTGTGGTACCTAAATTGTTTGTACACACGCATTTGGTAGCTATTATAGAAACATATTTGATGATAAAGGAATAATAGCAGTGACATTGACTTTAAAAGAAAAATACTATTTACACCAGTTCCACATTAGATTCCCACACCTAAGAAAATATATAGAATTTATACAAACCGCAGACCACTGCTTCTGACTTGCTTACTTTCCCCCATCCTCAATTTTTCTTGAATTTCCAATTTTGCACGATTGTAATGCCCAATTGTGTAATAACATACTATGTAGCCTGAAGTGCTTTAAATAAGTTTTTCCAGCCATGGCTTAATTCTGAATTGTCACCTAATTTGGGTGTACTTTGTCTTGGGTCCAATCTCTATCATGGAAAGTTTGCTATATCTTTCTAAATATAATGATTGTTTGTTCAAGATTTGTGTTTTAGCATTTCATATTTGAAAGAACTAATGTTTAATTGTAACATTTCGAAACTACAAACCCAAACTGGGTGCTATGATGTACAAAGATTGGGCTACAGTATGCATTTTACCAAGTTAGCAATAGGTATTTCCTTCATGTTGCCAATGCATGACTTTCTTTATTATACTCAAAAACGGATTTTATTATACATGTACTAGAAAGTTGTTTACGTGCATATAGGCTTCTTCACAGTCGGTTTCTGTTGTGTATGTTTACAACTGAGCCACATTCAGACTGGGTTGCCATGACTACCAGACAAAGAATCTGTTTTTTGACTATAATTTGGCCTCCTATCAGTTTTACTGATAAGATGGCTAATTGAAAATAAACACTTATTTTGTAAACAGATATGCTCTGTGGTTATTTATGGATGGAATTTTAGGAAATTGCTATTAATGAAATAATTAATATATTAAACATACATTTTGCTTTGTTAACAAATAAAATCCGTTCACAAATAAGGTTTTTAGAAACCATTCGACAATAAACATTTTGAACAATTTTGCTCTATGAAAAAGGATACAATTGCATCCCTGCTGATCCGACTACTGATAAGCTGTCAACAAGCATTGACAAGTAAAGTGTGACCACTAATTAAACAATAATAATGAGCATTATCTCACCATTCCCTGATCTGACCAGAGCTGGGTATAAATATTGCAGGTGCCTACTACCAACACTAATTGATGTTGGGAGTGACACTAGTCGTCGAGGGAGGGGGGGGTACCAGTAATTGGGGTAGATCATGTAGATAGTGGCTTTGGTTTTATAGTACATTTTGGTGCAAGGTCATCCGAGGTGAATTGAGTATAGATTGTCAGATTGTGGATAACAATTCTGCCCAAAATTGTTAAAGGTCATTTGAGGTCGACTAAGTATATATTGTGTTGGCTTGTCAGAATGTTCAAAGTGGTGTCAAGCGTATTTGATGTCAACAGAGCATCCATAGTCTGATTTTCATAAAACATGGTGCATGTAATCACAGTTAGGCCCTAAGGGTCAAAACCATAAAGGTTAACAGTTACTGATAATAGATAGTTGGATTGTCATGAAATTTGGTTGATATGAAATCCCTTAAGCAGCAGTCATTCTTACAGTTATCTGAATATAGATTGTTGGATTGTTGTAAAACTCAGAGGATGTGATTTCAATTGAGCCATTTGTTACAAGTATGAATTAAATGTAGACCAATTTAGCACACATTTTCCAATTCAGCTTTCGACATGAAAATTTCGAGTATTTCCTAGTATGTCATTGGTGGTATTTACCAATAAATGCCAATATTTCGCACCCAGTTAGTTGTGCCAAACATTAAAATTTACTAGCTTTCCAAGTACTTGCAATGCAAAATTATGAAACATGATCTTCATCCATGGCGTTGTCTTTTTAAAGACATTTCTTGTTTATAATAAACCCGAGATCCCGGTTTTATTCACCTTGTTCAAAGATCGAGTGATGGCTGAAACGTCTCCTCCATGCGTAAATCATTGACGTATAAATTGTGCATAACCGTTATGCGCTTTATACCCAATGGCCTTAGACCTTGTTTGACCTCTATCTCAGTAGGTGAACACAGTGGAAATTCGAATGCTTTCACTAGAAAGTGCACCATCTGTCTGTACCTGTCCGCATCTTTTCTCGGAGACTAGGGGTCGCACGTTCCTCAAACTTGGTGGGTGGGTGCACACCTCTGTTTTCAATGGACATTTATTGTGTAAAAAGTTATTTCATTGTACAATCGCTGTGTAATCACTCAAAAAGCATTTTGTGTGAATTTTACATCCGAACTAGGTGCTATTAAAAAGTCTATGGGGGACTATTATAAATGGACGGCAATATTGAAAAACCCTCATTTTGGGCCATTTTAGACACTAAAATGCCCATAAAAAAGAATAGCACTTAGTTCGGATGTAAAATTCACACACAATGCTACCTGAGTGAGTATAAACATAATTAAATACATTTTATTCGTGGGCTATAGCAAAAACAAAACATATCCTATACTTTAATGGTTATGGAACAAAGGTGTGCAGCTTGATATGAGAAAGAACCAGTTTATATTTTTTAAGGTCAAAGGTCAACGACCGGGTCAAGTCCAATTGAAGTTTATTTCAAATTGCCCTATGGAGCTCAAACTTGCTAGATGTGTTGACCTTGGACTAACAAATAAAAGTTTCCATGGTGACCTTTTCGTCAAACCCAGGCGGCGAATGGCATGATAGCGCCGGCAACTTGTGAAACCGCTCGGCCGTATGGCATTTTCCATATACTCGGTTAGTTTTGTGGGGTTCATTATCGAACCCCAACGGTTTTAGCATGTATTTATATTATTTATTAACATAGGCCTATTTGTTTGTGATATTTCAAGCGTTTTAAAATTTCAAAATAATCCCATTCAATATATTCAAGATATAGGGATGATGACGCTGTGCAACACGTGTGTAAATGCTCATACTTCTACAAGGAGGAGCACAATGCTTTAGCTTAGCAGCTCTACTACTCCCAGCCCTTTGACTTATAATGATTGGACATTGAAAGTGATGGACTACTCAAGCTTTAATTTGTTTCCAATTTCCTGTGTAGCCCATTGTTACATAATTGAAGTTGAAACTGGCCCAAAGGCAAAAAGAATATCATCGTGAACCCCTATTCTGGACTCAACTATACCTCTAACAAGTCAAGAAGCCTACTACAGTGATACAACGATACTTACCAACAGCAAATAAATGTGGTATCAAAAGCAACGGTACAAAAAAAGTAAGTAGAAGACAATCCATCCCTCTCCATCTATGATATTCTCAACCGCCGTAAACGTATTTTATATATTTCAGGTGTGAAGAGCAATAGTATTGTAACTGTTTAATGGATTGTAACGCTTGCTATCCGGCATGCTTGACTTTAATCAGATATAAAAGTAGGTGGATAATCATAAATAGACTGTGTCACTCCCCCTTCACTAGCAATCTAGTATACCATGTGCGCATGTCGAATGGGGCGTTATACAATGTTGCGGAAACAACAATATTCATGTTATGTGGCGAACTAAAGCGCACTTTGTCAAATTCACAAGGATTCTGCTCATATCAGTTCCGATTTTACTACATCATATCATGGAGGTATGATTATATTAAATCGCGGCTAACTAGTATTTTAAAAAAATTAGCTCTGAATTGGTGTGCATGGGTTTAGATTTAATTCAGTAGAATATTCAGTCTTATGTTGGCCGATTGTTGCACGATTTCAGGATATAATACATCTATAGGTCTATTGCCGTTTGGTCTAGTATCATTCGTCTAATACC